>NC_056728.1:1365544430-1365549430 GCF_019279795.1 Protopterus annectens | reverse complement strand
GAGTTTGGTCAGGAGTGCTGAGTTAAGATTTGTGAGAATTTGAGAATTGTATATTAGACTGGGTAGAAGATAGTTAAGAGAGAGAGTAATCTTGGCTTCAGAGGTAAGGAATTTCTTGGTACAGTAAAGTAGCCCTAATTTTGAATGAGTCTTTTTGATACAATTATTAACATGCAAGTCAAATTTAAGCTGATCGTCGATGGTTAAGCCTAAGAGCTTAGTACTGGAGTCTACCTGAAAGGGAGTGTTATTAACAGACTGTATGGAGAAGGATGATTTAACATTGTTAAACTTTTTAGGTAGGAAGAGTAACAGCTTTGTTTTTTTAGGGTTAAGGATGAGCTGGTTGTTGGAGAGCACTGTTTCAACTAAGTTAAAAGATGCCTGAGTAGCTGAGAAGAGCTTAGAGGGAGAGTTGGCTGTGGTGATGACTGCAGAGCCATCTGCATATTGCACTAAAGATGACTGAGGACAGGAGTTATAGAGCTGATTAGTAAAGATATTAAAAAGTAAAGGCCTTAGGATAGACCCTTGAGGTACACCCATTTTGACAGGGAGAGGAGGGGAGAGTGCAGACTGCCATCTCACTGATTGAGATCTATCAGTGAGGTAGCTGGAGAACCATGCAACAGTATCAGAGGAGAAGTTGAGGTTATGCAGTTTGTGCAGCAGAAGAGAGTGTGAGGGTCTATATCACATTATCGAACTTCCAAAATATCGAACACCATAAGCTCGAACTTGGAAGTTCGAAATGTAATATCATCGAACGCTCAGAACAGCAAATTTTTTCCCAGGGAAAATATTTGCTGTTCCAAGAAACATACACACAACATAAGCACACCACAAACCTATATCTAATGTGGGGGGCTTCACATTCCTCAATGTGGGGGGTCTGTGCCCCCACACCACTCTACTTAAATATACCAACTTCAAGATCGCATCACAGTGGAGGAAATAGCAAAGCCGCGGAACGGCCCATCGAATTCTTGCCCCGGGGTAAGAATTCGATGTTCCATGGCATTGATATTATCAGCAATTGTGGTTTCAAGTTCGATGTAATGCCGTTCAAAATTATACGTTTTTGCGGTTATGATATACACCCGAGTGTGAGACAGTATCGAAAGCTTTTGAGAGGTCCAAGAATAGGCAAGGAATAAGTTTATGGTCGTCCATGGCTATACAGACAGTGTTGAGGAAGGATAATAGAGCAGTAGTGGTGCTATGTTTGGGTCTGAAGCCGTGTTGAGCGGGAGTAAGCAGATTTTCCTGTATTAGGTACTGCATAACTTGTTTATGAGTACATTTTTCTAGTACTTTAGAGAGAGGGGAGAGGATAGCGATAGGTCTAAAGTTGGAGATATCAGAGGAGTTACCTCCTTTGTGTATAGGTACAGTGTAGCATTGTTTCCAGACAGAAAGGAGTTTAGATTCAGAGAGAGAGAGAGAGCGATTAATTAGGATAGATACAGGGAGAGCAAGAGAGTTATATAGTTGAAGGATAATATGTTTCTGTATGTACTTGTGCTGAAATATAGTAAGTGTTGGCATTCTGTGTGTTTTCAGGATTTTGAGTTTTCAGGATTTTGAACTTTCAGTATTTTGGTGTTCTGGATTTTGGGCTTTCAGGATTCTGTAGTGCTCCCGTACACACACACACGTGTGTGTGTGTGTGTGTGTGTGTATATATATATATATATATATATATATATATATATATATATATGTGGGTCTACATATATATATATATATATATATGTGGGTCTACTACACTAAACCGACAGCACACAACCCTGACAACCAGAACACTGACACCACAAGAACGAAACCACAAAAACACGAAAGTTCACATGCCCGAAAAACCACAATCCCGACAGTTAACAAAACAAAAAGTTTGCTGTTCCACACAACACACACACACAACACAAGCACACCTACACTACACTTTACACACAACTATCTATGCACTAACCTTAACCCAAACCCTAACCATAAGGTCCGTCACTATCGCACACTTACCTTACCCGCACCCTACCTCTAACTCACTTAATCTGCCCCTAACCCTCAAGTCCTTCACTATCGCACACTTACCTTACCCGCACCCTAACCCTAAGTCCCTCACTATTGCACAATTAGCTTACCCGCACCCTAACCCTAAATCCCCCTAACCCTAAATCCCTCACTCTTTTACGCACCCCCACCCCAACCCTAAGTCCTATCCAGCACTCACACTACCCGCGCTCCTAACCCTAAGTCCCTCACTATCGCACACTCACCTTACCCGCACCCTAACCCTAAATCCCTCACTATCACACACTAAGTCACGCTCACATGTTTCCCATGTCGGTGTTTTCATTGTCGGGATTACAAGTTGTTGGTTATCTGCTCCGTCGGTCTCCTGGCGTCGGTGATGTGATTGTCGATCTTCCGAGCTGTCGGTCTACCATAGGGAACCCATATTATATATATATATATATATATATATATATATATGTATATATATATATACACACACACACACACACACACACACACACACACACAGATGGAGATATATATATATATATATATGTATGTATATATATATATATATATATATATATATATATATATATATATATATGTGTATATATATGTATATGTCCATGGATTGATAATAATAGTGGTTCCATCATCATCCAGTATCTGCGCCATTTTTTATGGTTTGCTTCATGGATTCACATTTGTGCAGATAGAATTATGAACTACATATAAAACTAGAGATGTGTTCACAGCTCTACACATCTAACTAAACTGATTATTTGTGTATTCTCACTCAGCTTCAGTCAAACTTGGATCAGGAAAACTTTCCGGATATGTGCACTACCTGCTGCACTTTCTTTGTAACCATGTTGCTCAAAAAATCTCTGGCATTAAAAGCTATCTCATAGCTTCAACTGAAAAGCATTTCTGTTAAGTAAAGACTTTAGTGAGTATCTTTTTATAGAATTCTTGACCTTATATCCCCTCCTGACCATGAAGATGTAGTTTACTGATGGCACACTGTAGTAGATTAAAATTACTCTGCCTGGGAAGTTTGTCTGTATTGTAAATGCCGTTTTCTGAATAATATTTTTTTCTCAGGGGAGCTGTCTGTGGTTTGCAAATTATTTTATCTTTAAATTAGCTTTGAGACATTTTCAATTAAAAACAAATCTATAGGGATGGAGGGTTAGTCAGCTGGAGGAGCAACAAGAGGGTCCAGCAGTGGAATAATAACAAAGAATTGTGCAAAGGAATGTTGGGTAATCCCTGCCAGGTATAAACCAACAAGTAAACAAGGCAGATCTAATGTAATATGGAATATAGTTGATTTTAACAGAACCTCTAGCACTAATCATTTACTTTTGGGTGTGGTCCAGAATCTTGTTGAACAGTGATAGGACAAAGAGATCCTGCTATTAATACTGTTTCAGCTGGACTGTAAATCATTTAACAACTGCTACAGTGCAGAAATAAAACACAACAGAGTTCTTAGAAGCAAACCTTCTCGATCAGGCTTATCTTCCTCATGGAATCTAATTAAATGTGTTTCATTTCATCATCTCACAATGTATTAGGCATAAACTAGCAAAAGTCACAATTTGTCAAATATTGCTAACAGCAAAACAAATTGATCTGAATTCTAAGACAGTTAAATGACAATGAATTTTTGTCCCTGCACTCCTGATGTGGGAATTTCACCTCTGTACCCTTGGAAAATAAATGTACTAACTCCAAGTTTGCATAACTTTGGAGTTAAATAAGAATATACATTTTTAAGAAAATCATTTCCTTCTACCTGGAGTTAGCACATTTTACATGTCAGGGTATGGGGCAAAGCCCCCACATTTTGGGCACAGCCACAAAACCAATGCAGTAACATTTTCAGTAAGTATATATAGTGGATTAAAACAGGGGTAGCATTATGTAGTTTTTTTTTTTTTTTTGGTTAATCAGGTTGTGCTTTGGAAGTGATAACTTGTGCTTCTTCAAACACAATATTACATGATTATGATTCCTTGTTATGCAATGACAATTAAATAATGTCGAAGCAGTAGCCTTTGTGGCTTTATAAACTAGGATGCAAATAAAAAAAAACACCTTTATTAACTTCACACATTTTGAACATGGGTGCACACAGTTATGGAAAAGAAATCAAACCACTATAAATATTATTTCATTAACCTCATCTACAATTATTATTCCTCCAACATTACATAAAATATTTAATTCCTGCCATCCCTTAAATTTCACGCCTGCTTCTGAACATTATTCTGCTTGTATTGTTCCCACAAATTCCACTTATTTTTATGTAATTTATACCTTCCCTCTTCTAAAGATTCCACCTCCAATTTTTTTATCTCCTTTACAAAATTCAGTTCCTCTTTTTGATTTATTTATTCCTGGTAATTGCTACTTTTGGCAACCAACAGCATTAAAATGAGCAAGTCCTTAATATGTCTAGCCAATTCAGATCATATATGTCAGTGCAATGAGACATTTTTATCACACTGTTATATTCATATTTTTCTTTCTTTTTCCATAATGATTGACAGAGGTATTTTTCATTTTGAATGCCATGTAACTCAAAACACCCAGCTGTAGAATCCTCATTTCTTTCTAGTCCCACACACGCAAACACACACACACACACACACACACACACACACACACACACACACACACACACACACACACACACACACACACGCAAACACACACACACACACACACACAATTTTGCTCTAGCTTGCCTTTTAAAAGTTGCCAGATTCAACAACTAAAATGTCAGAACCTTCTAAAGTGATCCTTTGGTTACCTGTTCACCAACCAGGACCAGCACAACATCTGCTTCTTTTGTATGGTCTTAGAGCACGACATAAGGGTTACATACAGAAGGTGTCAGTGGTTCAAATCACCAATCTGCTGGCACCCACCCCAACGAGAAGTTGGAGGCCTTTCTTTGTGGTATCAGACTGGTG